>NC_140147.1:8583571-8586071 GCF_964035555.1 Netta rufina
TAGGGTTAGGGTTAGGGTTAGGGTTAGGGTTAGGGTTAGGGTTAGGGTTAGGGTTAGGGTTAGGGTTAGGGTTAGGGTTAGGGTTAGGGTTAGGGTTAGGGTTAGGGTTAGGGTTAGGGTTAGGGTTAGGGTTAGGGTTAGGGTTAGGGTTAGGGTTAGGGTTAGGGTTAGGGTTAGGGTTAGGGTTAGGGTTAGGGTTAGGGTTAGGGTTAGGGTTAGGGTTAGGGTTAGGGTTAGGGTTAGGGTTAGGGTTAGGGTTAGGGTTAGGGTTAGGGTTAGGGTTTAGGGTTAGGGTTAGGGTTAGGGTTAGGGTTAGGGTTAGGGTTTAGGGTTAGGGTTAGGGTTAGGGTTAGGGTTAGGTTAGGGTTAGGGTTAGGGTTAGGGTTAGGGTTAGGGTTAGGGTTAGGGTTAGGGTTAGGGTTAGGGTTAGGGTTAGGGTTAGGGTTAGGGTTAGGGTTAGGGTTAGGGTTAGGGTTAGGGTTAGGGTTAGGGTTAGGGTTAGGGTTAGGGTTAGGGTTAGGGTTAGGGTTAGGGTTAGGGTTAGGGTTAGGGTTAGGGTTAGGGTTAGGGTTAGGGTTAGGGTTAGGGTTAGGTTAGGGTTAGGGTTAGGGTTAGGGTTAGGGTTAGGGTTAGGTTAGGGTTAGGGTTAGGGTTAGGGTTAGGGTTAGGGTTAGGGTTAGGGTTAGGGTTAGGGTTAGGGTTAGGGTTAGGGTTAGGGTTAGGGTTAGGGTTAGGGTTAGGGTTAGGGTTAGGGTTAGGGTTAGGGTTAGGGTTAGGGTTAGGTTAGGGTTAGGGTTAGGGTTAGGGTTAGGGTTAGGGTTAGGGTTAGGGTTAGGGTTAGGGTTAGGGTTAGGGTTAGGGTTAGGGTTAGGGTTAGGGTTAGGGTTAGGGTTAGGGGTTAGGGTTAGGTTAGGGTTAGGGTTAGGGTTAGGGTTAGGGTTAGGGTTAGGGTTAGGGTTAGGGTTAGGGTTAGGGTTAGGGTTAGGGTTAGGGTTAGGGTTAGGGTTAGGGTTAGGGTTAGGGGTTAGGGTTAGGGTTAGGGTTAGGGTTAGGGTTAGGGTTAGGGTTAGGGTTAGGGTTAGGGTTAGGGTTAGGGTTAGGGTTAGGGTTAGGGTTAGGGTTAGGGTTAGGGTTAGGGTTAGGGTTAGGGTTAGGGTTAGGGTTAGGGTTAGGGTTAGGGTTAGGGTTAGGGTTAGGGTTAGGGTTAGGGTTAGGGTTAGGGTTAGGGTTAGGGTTAGGGTTAGGGTTAGGGTTAGGGTTAGGGTTAGGGTTAGGGTTAGGTTAGGGTTAGGGTTAGGGTTAGGGTTAGGGTTAGGGTTAGGGTTAGGGTTAGGGTTAGGGTTAGGGTTAGGGTTAGGGTTAGGGTTAGGGTTAGGGTTAGGGTTAGGGTTAGGGTTAGGGTTAGGGTTAGGGTTAGGGTTAGGGTTAGGGTTAGGGTTAGGGTTAGGGTTAGGGTTAGGGGTTAGGGTTAGGGTTAGGGTTAGGGTTAGGGTTAGGGTTAGGGTTAGGGTTAGGGTTAGGGTTAGGGTTAGGGTTAGGGTTAGGGTTAGGGTTAGGGTTAGGGTTAGGGTTAGGGTTAGGGTTAGGTTAGGGTTAGGGTTAGGGTTAGGGTTAGGGTTAGGGTTAGGGTTAGGGTTAGGGTTAGGGTTAGGGTTAGGTTAGGGTTAGGGTTAGGGTTAGGGTTAGGGTTAGGGTTAGGGTTAGGGTTAGGGTTAGGGTTAGGGTTAGGGTTAGGGTTAGGGTTAGGGTTAGGGTTAGGGTTTGGTTAGGGTTAGGGTTAGGTTAGGGTTAGGGTTAGGGTTAGGGTTAGGGTTAGGGTTAGGGTTAGGGTTAGGGTTAGGGTTAGGGTTAGGGTTAGGGTTAGGGTTAGGGTTAGGGTTAGGGTTAGGGTTAGGGTTAGGGTTAGGGTTAGGGTTAGGGTTAGGGTTAGGGTTAGGGTTAGGGTTAGGTTAGGGTTAGGGTTAGGGTTAGGGTTAGGGTTAGGGTTAGGGTTAGTAGGGTTAGGGTTAGGGTTAGGGTTAGGGTTAGGGTTAGGGTTAGGGTTAGGGTTAGGGTTAGGGTTAGGGTTAGGGTTAGGGTTAGGGTTAGGGTTAGGGTTAGGGTTAGGGTTAGGGTTAGGGTTAGGGTTAGGGTTAGGGTTAGGGTTAGGGTTAGGGTTAGGGTTAGGGTTAGGGTTAGGGTTAGGGTTAGGGTTAGGGTTAGGGTTAGGGTTAGGGTTAGGGTTAGGGTTAGGGTTAGGGTTAGGGTTAGGGTTAGGGTTAGGGTTAGGGTTAGGGTTAGGGTTAGGGTTAGGGTTAGGGTTAGGGTTAGGGTTAGGGTTAGGGTTAGGGTTAGGGTTAGGGTTAGGGTTAGGGTTAGGGTTAGGGTTAGGGTTAGGGTTAGGGTTAGGGTTAGGGTTAGGGTTAGGGTTAGGGTTAGGGTTAGGGTTAGGGTTAGGGTTAGGGTTAGGGTTAGGGTTAGGGTTAGGGTTAGGGTTAGGGTTAGGGTTAGGGTTAGGGTT